>NC_079149.1:74319483-74342980 GCF_945859685.1 Eupeodes corollae | reverse complement strand
AACCCTTGATCGATTTTGGGGGTTGGGAAGGATCAGGTGATGGTTTTGGGTGTGATTTGATTTTCGTCTAGAACATCAAAAATCCTTCAGGATGCTCCAAAATGACTCATCTATATCTATAATGATAGATCTTGATTAGGAGTATCTTTTTCTAGTACAAGTCAAGTATCTATTTTGAACCCTTGATCGATTTTGGGGGTTGGGAACGATCAGGTGATGGTTTTGGGTGTGATTTGATTTTCGTCTAGAACATCAAAAATCCTTCAGGATGCTCCAAAATGACTCATCTATATCTATAATGATAGATCTTGATTAGGAGTATCTTTTTCTAGTACAAGTCAAGTATCTATTTTGAACCCTTGATCGATTTTGGGGGTTGGGAAGGATCAGGTGATGGTTTTGGGTGTGATTTGATTTTCGTCTAGAACATCAAAAATCCTTCAGGATGCTCCAAAATGACTCATCTATATCTATAATGATAGATCTTGATTAGGAGTATCTTTTTCTAGTACAAGTCAAGTATCTATTTTGAACCCTTGATCGATTTTGGGGGTTGGGAAGGATCAGGTGATGGTTTTGGGTGTGATTTGATTTTCGTCTAGAACATCAAAAATCCTTCAGGATGCTCCAAAATGACTCATCTATATCTATAATGATAGATCTTGATTAGGAGTATCTTTTTCTAGTAAAAGTCAAGTATCTATTTTGAACCCTTGATCGATTTTGGGGGTTGGGAAGGATCAGGTGATGGTTTTGGGTGTGATTTGATTTTCGTCTAGAACATCAAACATCCTTCAGGATGCTCCAAAATGACTCATCTATATCTATAATGATAGATCTTGATTAGGAGTATCTTTTTCTAGTACAAGTCAAGTATCTATTTTGAACCCTTGATCGATTTTGGGGGTTGGGAAGGATCAGGTGATGGTTTTGGGTGTGATTTGATTTTCGTCTAGAACATCAAAAATCCTTCAGGATGCTCCAAAATGACTCATCTATATCTGTTGAGAGAAAGCAAGCGTTTTTGTTTCTCTGTCTTTAAACTCCAATGCAAGATACGATCTTGATGGATTGCCTTATTAATTAGAGATTTAAATAAAGACACGGTCTTTACTTGTTCACAGTTTTATTAAGAAGAAGGAATTATATATTGTTACGTTTTGACAACCGGAAGAGTTTTTCTTAAAAGCTCTGATACTTCATAAAATTTACTTTGTAAACAACTCAAAAAACATAGACTAATTTACAGGGTGCTTTAATTCAATTCAATTTTATAGCAAGTGTTTAGCGATGTTAAAAATTAAGTTTAATAAAGAAAAAATTTAAATTAAAGTAAGCATCTGACATAAGTATATAAAATAAAGGTATATTTAAGTCTCAACATTCTCCCCCCCTTGAATGGACTCAGGTTCTTCAATAGGAAGTCGTCGAATTCTCGTAACAGCTCGTTGGACTTCGCCGGTGGATGTTTTGAGTGTCACGACTCTCACGACATTATCCTTTCCAGGATGAACTTGGACAACTCTTCCAAGTCTCCATTTTAGTGGCGGAAGGTTTTCATCTTCGATGGTAACCAAATCGTTGAAATTGAAATTGGATTGGATACCCACACTTACTCCATTTAGCGCGAATTTGCAAGCCTTGCAGGTATTCTCGAGACCATCTTAACCAAAATTGTTGGAAATACCATTGCAATTGCTGATAACGCGTTAAGGTGTTGACGTTACAATTGTGTAACTGCGGCTCGACTGCTGCTGTGAGAGGTGTTCCAATCAGGAAGTGACCTGGAGTAAGCGCCTGAATGTCGTTAGGATTCTGAGATAAAGGTGTTATCGGCCTAGAATTAAGAATAGATTCAATTTGAATTAAAATAGTGTTAAGTTCGGGATATGTTAAAGAAGAATTTTGTAAAGTTCGCTTCATATGAAACTTGCAGCTCTTAACGGCTGCCTCCCACAAACCCCCGAAGTGAGGTGATCTAGGAGGAATGGTTTTCCATTCTATCCCATCTGCCGCACACGTTTTTATAATCTCCTCCCTGTTCTCGTTCTGCATGAACATCTTATAGAGCTCATGTAATTGGTTACGTGCCCCGATGAAATTTGTAGCATTGTCACTGTAGATAACTGAGCACAGTCCCCGTCTGCCGATGAACCGCTTAAGAGCAGCTAGAAAGCTGTGGGTGGTTAGATCTTCCACTAACTCAAGATGGACTGCTCTGGTGACGAAGCAAACAAACACTGCGACATAAGCTTTCATGGGAGATGTACCACGACGACGAAAATGTATACTAAATGGGCCGCAAAAATCAACCCCAACAATGTTAAATGGCCTCGACTGATGTACTCGTTGATGTGGCAAATCACCCATTACTTGAAGATTGCGTGATGGCCTTGCCCTTGTGCATCGAACACATTTGTGAACCACCTTGCGAGCCACGATCTTACCATGTATGGGCCAAAACTTGTCACGAACAATGCTGAGCAGCGCTTGGGGCCCTGAATGAAAATTCTTTTCGTGCAGATGGCGAACCAAAATTGTGGTGAATGCATGGTCTTTTGGCAATTACATAGGATACTTTGCATCGAAATTCAGAGCAGAGTTAGATATTCTACCTCCTACACGAAGTATACCATCACTGTCCAGGAATGGTGCAAGCGATTTGATGTGACATCTTGAGGACAGTTGATAGCCTTTGGACAATGTTTCGATTTCTGTTTGAAAACTTACGAGCTGCACGTATTTTACCAACCCCTTCAGAGATTTGTTTAGTTCTTCAACAGTAAGTGGTCCAAATGTGTTTATATTCTTCTTAATCCCATTATGTCTGTATCTAAAAATGTAAGCAACTACTCTGATCAGAGATTCAAAGTTGTTGTGGTATTTTATGTTTTCAATAAGATCAGGTTCTATACAAATTTTAAAAATAGTTTTGGTTCTTTTTCGCTCAAGCTGGGCATCATCAACATTCAATATTACATTTGAAGAATTCCAAGTGCTTTCTTCCAGCTTCAGGAAAGAAGGTCCACTGAACCACATTTCATTTTTAATTAATGCTGACGGATATGATCCTCTCGATATTACGTCCGCAGGATTCAATTCCGAAGAAATGTGCCGCCATTGAGAAACTGAAGAGTGTTGATGAATAATTGAAACACGATTGGCTACGAAGGTCTGAAAGTTGCATGATTCCTCAGAGATCCAATTCAGTACAATTGACGAATCCGTCCAATAAGTAATATGATGTAGGATGGAACCAAAAATCTCCTTTAATCGTTGCACAAGCTGAACCATCATCACTGCAGCACATAACTCCAAACGTGGTAGGGTTACCTTACGCACAGGTGCTACTTTAGATTTGCCACATAAAAGGTTAGTTCTCACCGTACCATTATCATCCACAGAACGTATATATACACATGTACCAAAAGCATCTTCTGAGCTGTCGGAAAAAGCATGAAGCTGATAGTTAGCTGGATGACCAAAAAATACACGGCGACGAATGTGCATGTTGTTGAGTTCACCCAGATTTTTTCGAAACTTCAACCATGAGTGATAAAATTCTTGGGGCAAAGCTTCATCCCATGTAAGTTTCAGACGCCACAGCTGTTGCATAAAAATTTTAGCAAGCACAATCACAGGGTTTATCAGACCTAACGGGTCAAAAAGATGAGCAATATCAGAGAGAACCGTTCTCTTTGTTATGCACGTTGAAAGCAGGGGAGTTATCTCATAGTGAAACATATCTTCGACTGGGCTCCAAAAGGTACCTAATGTTTTGATCACCTCACTACCCTTTATTTTGAAACATTGCTCACGATCATTCTCTGGAACTTCTTCCATAATTTCAAGAGAGTTTGCACACCATTTCTTTAGAATGAAACCACCGCTACCTAGCAATGATATTAATTCTGATTTCAACTCTTTTAATTGATCGAGAGAGTCACAGCCAGTGATGAGATCGTCAACATAAAATTCAGAGATAATAGCCTTAGCCGCTGCAGGAAATTTTTCCCCTTCGTCGATGGACAACTGCTTTAACGCACGCGTCGACAAAAATGAGGCACAGGCAGTGCCAAAGGTTACCGTGCACAAACGATAAATGGCAATTTCGTTCTCACAATTTCTCCATAAAATATAATGAAATCGTCGATCAGACTCATCTAACCGCACTTGATGATACATTTTTGTTATATCAGCTGTCATTACAAATTTGTGTCTCCGAAATCTCAGAGCAATTGAGAACAAATCTGGCTGAATGACAGGACCTACCATCAGAATATCATTCAGTGATTTTCCAGAACTTGTCTTGGCTGCAGCATCACACACTACACGTAATTTTGTTGATGAACTTGTTGGCTTCATTACGCAGTGATGAGGGAGAAAATAATGTGGAGAGGTAAGGTCTACTTTATTTACCAATTCCATGTGAGAATTCAGCAGCATTTCGTTCATAAAGGCAGAGTATTGTTGGAACAGGTCTGGGTTTTTAAGAAATCTTCTTTCTAGCGACAGAAGCCTCCTTTTGGCTATGTCATAGGAATTGCCTAGTAAGCGTGGATTCTGTTTAAAGGGAAGTTTGACACTAAAGCGACCAGACTCTAAGCGCGAATAGTGTTTCACAAAATGATTTTCACATTCCTTTTCTTCTGCTGACATAACATCTGTTTGACTGCTGAAGCTTTCAATTTCCCAGAATGCCTTTAACGTATTGTTCAGTGTTCCATCTGATTCGGATTCATGCGGAGTGTTTCTAATAGCAAAACTACGTCGGTTGGACGTGCTCGGATTATTGGATTTTGGAAGTTGACCTGCCACTACCCACCCAAATAAAGTATTTTGTAACGCAGGTAAGTTCGATCCCAACTTGATTTGTCCAACGCATAGTAGAGTGTAAAATAAATCTACGCCAAGAAGCAGATCTATACGCTGAGGAACATTAAAATGTGGATCAGATAAATTAATATTGTTTGGAATGTTCCATCCTTTGATATCAATTTTCTTATCAGGTAGCAGTCCCGTTATTTGTGGTATCACAAGCGCCTCAATTGTAGCTGTAAATCCATTGATGCGAGAGCCAATGTTAAGAATTGTCTTATGTTTAGCTATTGTAACAACGTTATTGGCACAAGATAAAGTGGTATGGGATGGAAGACGTTGCGTTCCAAGGCACTGCATGAGCCTTTCAGATATTAAATGAGTTTGGGACCCTGAGTCCAAAAGTACCCGACAGGGTACAATGTGCTGCAGTTTATTTATTATATTTATGACAGCTGTTCCTAAAATACTATTTTCAGTAGAGCTGGAGTACATTAAATGAGAAGTTGAAGCAGGCATTTCTTTAGAAGCAGTGAGATTTTCAGAAGCCACTGGGTGACTACTTGAACTAAGTGGAGCTTGTGGTACAAAACTTGTAGCATTTTCAACAAGATCCAAAAGTGTGTGGTGTTTCTTTCCACAATGACGACAACCACTAGATGGACAATTGGCGCTACTGTGATCTGAAGACTTTAAGCAGTTGTAGCATAGATTCATATTTTTAATTTTGTGTATACGTTCCGGAATAGAAAGATTTTGAAATTTGTAACATCGATAAATAAAGTGACCGGGAACTGAGCAGAATATGCAAGTGTTTTTTGTGGTAATAAATGCTTTTACACAGTGTTTTGAACTAGACTTCTGACCTTTTTGATTATCAGATTTTATTGAAGAGTCAAGAGTAAATAATTGATTTGTAACATTACCTTCAAGATGTTGAGCCCTCTTTTTAAGAAAATCTGAAAGTTCCTTCAGACTTGGTAGTCTATCTGTTGGTGCGTCATCATTCCACTTACTTAGAGTTGCAGGATCCAGCTTGGATGTCATTATGAAAACAACAACATCGTCCCAATGTTCGACAGGTCTCTTCAGATTACTCAAACCGGTTAAATGGTTGCTGATTTTATCCACCAAGTTTCTTAAATCTGGTGCGGAAGCCTTATGAATCTTAGGATGATTGAATATGCGTTGAAGATGCTCCTGCGCAATTATTTTCTTGTTTTCGAAACGTTCTTTTAATCTTGCTAATGCCACATCGTAGTTGTCGTCTTCTATTTTGAGCCCTTCAACTGGAGCAATTGCCGTTTCGCTTAATTTCGAAAGAAGGTAATGAAATCTAGCTTGCTTGGAAAGTTTGGGATTGTTATGCACCAATGATACGAAGCGATTATACCAAACCGTCCACTTAGTCACGTCACCTGAGAATGAAGGAAGTTCAATTACTGGCAATTTGATTGAATCATGTTTATTAGAAATTGATTGGGATACGTCCAATGTTTCATCCTTGTTCGCTTGTTTGGTGTTCAGAAGAACTTTAAGGGTGGCGATGGTTGAATAATAGACTTCTTCGTTATGAGAGCGCTCCGGATTATTAATTTCCTCGTTGTCAACTTCTTCAATTTTCATTTGTGCCACCTTAAAATTGCTAAAAGCAGACTCTAGAGCTTCAATACGAACTTGCAGATCGGGCACAGACGTCGTAGCAGATTTTTCTTTGGCTTGAACAGAAAATAACCTCACTCTTTCAATCTGGTCCATGGCCACAAATCTTCGAGTTTTTAGAGCCTCTAAGCCTTTGATTTTCTTCTGTTGGGCCTTTAGAGTAGCGGCATCCATAGGTTCGACTGTGGTACCCTTCTCTGAATCGGTGGATTTCTTTGCAGTGCAGTCATCAGTCATTGCGAAAGGTGCAACAAATATTGTTTAACAAACGTTGTTGAAATTTGTGATAAGATCACGTCGGGGTCACCAAATAATGTTGAGAGAAAGCAAGCGTTTTTGTTTCTCTGTCTTTAAACTCCAATGCAAGATACGATCTTGATGGATTGCCTTATTAATTAGAGATTTAAATAAAGACACGGTCTTTACTTGTTCACAGTTTTATTAAGAAGAAGGAATTATATATTGTTACGTTTTGACAACCGGAAGGGTTTTTCTTAAAAGCTCTGATACTTCATAAAATTTACTTTGTAAACAACTCAAAAAACATAGACTAATTTACAGGGTGCTTTAATTCAATTCAATTTTATAGCAAGTGTTTAGCGATGTTAAAAATTAAGTTTAATAAAGAAAAAATTTAAATTAAAGTAAGCATCTGACATAAGTATATAAAATAAAGGTATATTTAAGTCTCAACAATATCTATAATTATAGATCTTGGTTAGGAGTATCTTTTTCTAGTACAAGTCAAGTATCTATTTTGAACCCTTGATCGATTTTGGGGGTTGGGAAGGATCAGGTGATGGTTTTGGGTGTGATTTGATTTTCGTCTAGAACATCAAAAATCCTTCAGGATGCACCAAAATGACTCATCTATATCTATAATTATAGATCTTGGTTAGAACATCAAAAATCCTTCAGGATGCTCCAAAATGACTCATCTATATCTATAATTATAGATCTTGGTTAGGAGTATCTTTTTCTAGTACAAGTCAAGTATCTATTTTGAACCCTTGATCGATTTTGGGGGTTGGGAAGGATCAGGTGATGGTTTTTGGTGTGATTTGATTTTCGTCTAGAACATCAAAAATCCTTCAGGATGCTCCAAAATGACTCATCCATATCTATAATTATAGATCTTGATTAGGAGTATCTTTTTCTAGTACAAGTCAAGTATCTATTTTGAACCCTTGATCGATTTTGGGGGTTGGGAAGGATCAGGTGATGGTTTTGGGTGTGATTTGATTTTCGTCTAGAACATCAAAAATCCGTCAGGATGCTCCAAAATGACTCATCTATATCTATAATGATAGATCTTGATTAGGAGTATCTTTTTCTAGTACAAGTCAAGTATCTATTTTGAACCCTTGATCGATTTTGGGGGTTGGGAAGGATCAGGTGATGGTTTTGGGTGTGATTTGATTTTCGTCTAGAACATCAAAAATCCTTCAGGATGCTCCAAAATGACTCATCTATATCTATAATGTTAGATCTTGGTTAGGAGTATCTTTTTCTAGTACAAGTCAAGTATCTATTTTGAACCCTTGATCGATTTTGGGGGTTGGGAAGGATCAGGTGATAATTTTGGGTGTGATTTGATTTTCGTCTAGAACATCAAAAATCCTTCAGGATGCTCCAAAATGACTCATCTATATCTATAATGATAGATCTTGATTAGGAGTATCTTTTTCTAGTACAAGTCAAGTATCTATTTTGAACCTTTGATCGATTTTGGGGGTTGGGAAGGATCAGGTGATGGTTTTGGGTGTGATTTGATTTTCGTCTAGATCATCAAAAATCCTTCAGGATGCTCCAAAATGACTCATCTATATCTATAATGATAGATCTTGATTAGGAGTATCTTTTTCTAGTACAAGTCAAGTATCTATTTTGAACCCTTGATCGATTTTGGGGGTTGGGAAGGATCAGGTGATGGTTTTGGGTGTGATTTGATTTTCGTCTAGAACATCAAAAATCCTTCAGGATGCTCCAAAATGACTCATCTATATCTATAATGATAGATCTTGATTAGGAGTATCTTTTTCTAGTACAAGTCAAGTATCTTTTTTGAACCCTTGATCGATTTTGGGGGTTGGGAAGGATCAGGTGATGGTTTTGGGTGTGATTTGATTTTCGTCTAGAACATCAAAAATCCTTCAGGATGCTCCAAAATGACTCATCTATATCTATAATGATAGATCTTGATTAGGAGTATCTTTTTCTAGTACATGTCAAGTATCTATTTTGAAGTCTTGATCGATTTTGGGGGTTGGGAAGGATCAGGTGATGGTTTTGGGTGTGATTTGATTTTCGTCTAGAAGATCAAAAAGTCTATCTTTTTCTAGTACATGTCAAGTATCTATTTTGAAGTCTTGATCGATTTTGGGGGTTGGGAAGGATCAGGTGATGGTTTTGGGTGTGATTTGATTTTCGTCTAGAACATCAAAAATCCTTCAGGATGCTCCAAAATGACTCATCTATATCTATAATGATAGATCTTGATTAGGAGTATCTTTTTCTAGTACATGTCAAGTATCTATTTTGAAGTCCTGATCGATTTTGGGGGTTGGGAAGGATCAGGTGATGGTTTTGGGTGTGATTTGATTTTCGTCTAGAACATCAAAAATCCTTCAGGATGCTCCAAAATGACTCATCTATATCTATAATGATAGATCTTGATTAGGAGTATCTTTTTCTAGTACATGTCAAGTATCTATTTTGAAGTCTTGATCGATTTTGGGGGTTGGGAAGGATCAGGTGATGGTTTTGGGTGTGATTTGATTTTCGTCTAGAACATCAAAAATCCTTCAGGATGCTCCAAAATGACTCATCTATATCTATAATGATAGATCTTGATTAGGAGTATCTTTTTCTAGTACAAGTCAAGTATCTTTTTTGAACCCTTGATCGATTTTGGGGGTTGGGAAGGATCAGGTGATGGTTTTGGGTGTGATTTGATTTTCGTCTAGAACATCAAAAATCCTTCAGGATGCTCCAAAATGACTCATCTATATCTATAATGATAGATGATGATAGATCTTGATTAGGAGTATCTTTTTCTAGTACAAGTCAAGTATCTATTTTGAACCCTTGATCGATTTTGGGGGTTGGGAAGGATCAGGTGATGGTTTTGGGTGTGATTTGATTTTCGTCTAGAACATCAAAAATCCTTCAGGATGCTCCAAAATGACTCATCTATATCTATAATGATAGATCTTGATTAGGAGTATCTTTTTCTAGTACAAGTCAAGTATCTATTTTGAACCCTTGATCGATTTTGGGGGTTGGGATAGATCAGGTGATGGTTTTGGGTGTGATTTGATTTTCGTCTAGAACATCAAAAATCCTTCAGGATGCTCCAAAATGACTCATCTATATCTATAATGATAGATCTTGATTAGGAGTATTTTTTTCTAGTACAAGTCAAGTATCTATTTTGAACCCTTGATCGATTTTGGGGGTTGGGAAGGTTCAGGTGATGGTTTTGGGTGTGATTTGATTTTCGTCTAGAACATCAAAAATCCTTCAGGATGCTCCAACATGAATCATCTATATCTATAATGATAGATCTTGATTAGGAGTATCTTTTTCTAGTACAAGTCGAGTATCTATTTTGAACCCTTGATCGATTTTGGGGGTTGGGAAGGATCAGGTGATGGTTTTGGGTGTGATTTGATTTTCGTCTAGAACATCAAAAATCCTTCAGGATGCTCCAAAATGACTCATCTATATCTATAATGATAGATCTTGATTAGGAGTATCTTTTTCTAGTACAAGTCAAGTATCTATTTTGAACCCTTGATCGATTTTGGGGGTTGGGAAGGATCAGGTGATGGTTTTGGGTGTGATTTGATTTTCGTCTAGAACATCAAAAATCCTTCAGGATGCTCCAAAATGACTCATCTATATCTATAATGATAGATCTTGATTAGGAGTATCTTTTTCTAGTACAAGTCAAGTATCTATTTTGAACCCTTGATCGATTTTGGGGGTTGGGAAGGATCAGGTGATGGTTTTGGGTGTGATTTGATTTTCGTCTAGAACATCAAAAATCCTTCAGGATGCTCCAAAATGACTCATCTATATCTATAATGATAGATCTTGATTAGGAGTATCTTTTTCTGGTACAAGTCAAGTATCTATTTTGAACCCTTGATCGATTTTGGGGGTTGGGAAGGATCAGGTGATGGTTTTGGGTGTGATTTGATTTTCGTCTAGAACATCAAAAATCCTTCAGGATGCTCCAAAATGACTCATCTATATCTATAATGATAGATCTTGATTAGGAGTATCTTTTTCTAGTACAAGTCAAGTATCTATTTTGAACCCTTGATCGATTTTGGGGGTTGGGAAGGATCAGGTGATGGTTTTGGGTGTGATTTGATTTTCGTCTAGAACATCAAAAATCCTTCAGGATGCTCCAAAATGACTCATCTATATCTATAATGATAGATCTTGATTAGGAGTATCTTTTTCTAGTACAAGTCAAGTATCTATTTTGAACCCTTGATCGATTTTGGGGGTTGGGAAGGATCAGGTGATGGTTTTGGGTGTGATTTGATTTTCGTCTAGAACATCAAAAATCCTTCAGGATGCTCCAAAATGACTCATCTATATCTATAATGATAGATCTTGATTAGGAGTATCTTTTTCTAGTACAAGTCAAGTATCTATTTTGAACCCTTGATCGATTTTGGGGGTGTGGAAGGATCAGGTGATGGTTTGGGGTGTGATTTGATTTTCGTCTAGAACATCAAAAATCCTTCAGGATGCTCCAAAATGACTCATCTATATCTATAATGATAGATCTTGATTAGGAGTATCTTTTTCTAGTACAAGTCAAGTATCTATTTTGAACCCTTGATCGATTTTGGGGGTTGGGAAGGATCAGGTGATGGTTTTGGGTGTGATTTGATTTTCGTCTAGAACATCAAAAATCCTTCAGGATGCTCCAAAATGACTCATCTATATCTATAATGATAGATCTTGATTAGGAGTATCTTTTTCTAGTACAAGTCAAGTATCTATTTTGAACCCTTGATCGATTTTGGGGGTTGGGAAGGATCAGGTGATGATTTTGGGTGTGATTTAATTTTCGTCTAGAACATCAAAAATCCTTCAGGATGCTCCAAAATGACTCATCTATATCTATAATGATAGATCTTGATTAGGAGTATCTTTTTCTAGTACAAGTCAAGTATCTATTTTGAACCCTTGATCGATTTTGGGGGTTGGGAAGGATCAGGTGATGGTTTTGGGTGTGATTTGATTTTCGTCTAGAACATCAAAAATCCTTCAGGGTGCTCCAAAATGACTCATCTATATCTATAATGATAGATCTTGATTAGGAGTATCTTTTTCTAGTACAAGTCAAGCATCTATTTTGAACCCTTGATCGATTTTGGGGGTTGGGAAGGATCAGGTGATGGTTTTGGGTGTGATTTGATTTTCGTCTAGAACATCAAAAATCCTTCAGGATGCTCTAAAATGACTCATCTATATCTATAATGATAGATCTTGATTAGGAGTATCTTTTTCTAGTACAAGTCAAGTATCTATTTTGAACCCTTGATCGATTTTGGGGGTTGGGAAGGATCAGGTGATGGTTTTGGGTGTGATTTGATTTTCGTCTAGAACATCAAAAATCCTTCAGGATGCTCCAAAATGACTCATCTATATCTATAATGATAGATCTTGATTAGGAGTATCTTTTTCTAGTACAAGTCAAGTATCTATTTTGAACCCTTGATCGATTTTGGGGGTTGGGAAGGATCAGGTGATGGTTTTGGGTGTGATTGGATTTTCGTCTAGAACATCAAAAATCCTTCAGGATGCTCCAAAATGACTCATCTATATCTATAATGATAGATCTTGATTAGGAGTATCTTTTTCTAGTACAAGTCAAGTATCTATTTTGAACCCTTGATCGATTTTGGGGGTTGGGAAGGATCAGGTGATGGTTTTGGGTGTGATTTGATTTTCGTCTAGAACATCAAAAATCCTTCAGGATGCTCCAAAATGACTCATCTATATCTATAATGAATATCTTGATTAGGTGTATCTTTTTCTAGTACAAGTCAAGTATCTATTTTGAACCCTTGATCGATTTTGGGGGTTGGGAAGGATCAGGTGATGGTTTTGGGTGTGATTTGATTTTCGTCTAGAACATCAAAAATCCTTCAGGATGCTCCAAAATGACTCATCTATATCTATAATGATGGATCTTGATTAGGAGTATCTTTTTATAGTACAAGTCAAGTATCTATTTTGAACCCTTGATCGATTTTGGTGGTTGGGAAGGATCAGGTGATGGTTTTGGGTGTGATTCGATTTTCGTCTAGAACATCAAAAATCCTTCAGGATGCTCCAAAATGACTCATCTATATCTATAATGATAGATCTTGATTAGGAGTATCTTTTTCTAGTACAAGTCAAGTATCTATTTTGAACCCTTGATCGATTTTGGGGGTTGGGAAGGATCAGGTGATGGTTTTGGGTGTGATTTGATTTTCGTCTAGAACATCAAAAATCCTTCAGGATGCTCCAAAATGACTCATCTATATCTATAATGATAGATCTTGATTAGGAGTATCTTTTTCTAGTTAAAGTCAAGTATCTATTTTGAACCCTTGATCGATTTTGGGGGTTGGGAAGGATCAGGTGATGGTTTTGGATGTGATTTGATTTTCGTCTAGAACATCAAAAATCCTTCAGGATGCTCCAAAATGACTCATCTATATCTATAATGATAGATCATGATTAGGAGTATCTTTTTCTAGTACAAGTCAAGTATCTATTTTGAACCCTTGATCGAGTTTGGGGGTTGGGAAGGATCAGGTGATGGTTTTGGGTGTGATTTGATTTTCGTCTAGAACATCAAAAATCCTTCAGGATGCTCCAAAATGACTCATCTATATCTATAATGATAGATCTTGATTAGGAGTATCTTTTTCTAGTACAAGTCAAGTATCTATTTTGAACCCTTGATCGATTTTGGGGGTTGGGAAGGATCAGGTGATGGTTTTGGGTGTGATTTGATTTTCGTCTAGAACATCAAAAATCCTTCAGGATGCTCCAAAATGACTCATCTATATCTATAATGATAGATCTTGATTAGGAGTATCTGTTTCTAGTACAAGTCAAGTATCTATTTTGAACCCTTGATCGATTTTGGGGGTTGGGAAGGATCAGGTGATGGTTTTGGGTGTGATTTGATTTTCGTCTAGAACATCAAAAATCCTTCAGGATGCTCCAAAATGACTCATCTATATCTATAATGATAGATCTTGATTAGGAGTATCTTTTTCTAGTACAAGTCAAGTATCTATTTTGAACCCTTGATCGATTTTGGTGGTTGGGAAGGATCAGGTGATGGTTTTGGGTGTGATTTGATTTTCGTCTGGAACATCAAAAATCCTTCAGGATGCTCCAAAATGACTCATCTATATCTATAATGATAGATCTTGATTAGGAGTATCTTTTTCTAGTACAAGTCAAGTATCTATTTTGAACCCTTGATCGATTTTGGGGGTTGGGAAGGATCAGGTGATGGTTTTGGGTGTGATTTGATTTTCGTCTAGAACATCAAAAATCCTTCAGGATGCTCCAAAATGACTCATCTATATCTATAATGATAGATCTTGATTAGGAGTATCTTTTTATAGTACAAGTCAAGTATCTATTTTGAACCTTTGATCGATTTTGGGTGTTGGGAAGGATCAGGTGATGGTTTTGGGTGTGATTTGATTTTCGTCTAGAACATCAAAAATCCTTCAGGATGCTCCAAAATGACTCATCTATATCTATAATGATAGATCTTGATTAGGAGTATCTTTTTCTAGTACAAGTCAAGTATCTATTTTGAACCCTTGATCGATTTTGGGGGTTGGGAAGGATCAGGTGATGGTTTTGGGTGTGATTTGATTTTCGTCTAGAACATCAAAAATCCTTCAGGATGCTCCAAAATGACTCATATATATCTATAATGATAGATCTTGATTAGGAGTATCTTTTTCTAGTACAAGTCAAGTATCTATTTTGAACCCTTGATCGATTTTGGGGGTTGGGAAGGATCAGGTGATGGTTTTGGGTGTGATTTGATTTTCGTCTAGAACATCAAAAATCCTTCAGGATGCTCCAAAATGACTCATCTATATCTATAATGATAGATCTTGATTAGGAGTATCTTGTTCTAGTACAAGTCAAGTATCTATTTTGAACCCTTGATCGATTTTGGGGGTTGGGAAGGATCAGGTGATGGTTTTGGGTGTGATTTGATTTTCGTCTAGAACATCAAAAATCCTTCAGGATGCTCCAAAATGACTCATCTATATCTATAATGATAGATCTTGATTAGGAGTATCTTTTTCTTGTACAAGTCAAGTACCTATTTTGAACCCTTGATCGATTTTGGGGGTTGGGAAGGATCAGGTGATGGTTTTGGGTGTGATTTGATTTTCGTCTAGAACATCAAAAATCCTTCAGGATGCTCCAAAATGACTCATATATATCTATAATGATAGATCTTGATTAGGAGTATCTTTTTCTACTACAAGTCAAGTATCTATTTTGAACCCTTGATCGATTTTGGGGGTTGGGAAGGATCAGGTGATGGTTTTGGGTGTGATTTGATTTTCGTCTAGAACATCAAAAATCCTTCAGGATGCTCCAAAATGACTCATCTATATCTATAATGATAGATCTTGATTAGGAGTATCTTGTTCTAGTACAAGTCAAGTATCTATTTTGAACCCTTGATCGATTTTGGGGGTTGGGAAGGATCAGGTGATGGTTTTGGGTGTGATTTGATTTTCGTCTAGAACATCAAAAATCCTTCAGGATGCTCCAAAATGACTCATCTATATCTATAATGATAGATCTTGATTAGGAGTATCTTTTTCTAGTACAAGTCAAGTACCTATTTTGAACCCTTGATCGATTTTGGGGGTTGGGAAGGATCAGGTGAAGGTTTTGGGTGTGATTTGATTTTCGTCTAGAACATCAAAAATCCTTCAGGATGCTCCAAAATGACTCATCTATATCTATAATGATAGATTTTGATTAGGGGTATCTTTTTCTAGTACAAGTCAAGTATCTATTTTGAACCCTTGATCAATTTTGGGGGTTGGGAAGGATCAGGTGAGGGTTTTGGGTGTGATTTGATTTTCGTCTAGAACATCAAAAATCCTTCAGGATGCTCCAAAATGACTCATCTATATCTATAATGATATATCTTGATTAGGAGTATCTTTTTCTAGTACAAGTCAAGTATCTATTTTGAACCCTTGATCGATTTTGGGGGTTGGGAAGGATCAGGTGATGGTTTTGGGTGTGATTTGATTTTCGTCTAGAACATCAAAAATCCTTCAGGATGCTCCAAAATGACTCATCTATATCTATAATGATAGATCTTGATTAGGAGTATCTTTTTCTAGTACAAGTCAAGTATCTATTTTGAACCCTTGATCGATTTTGGGGGTTGGGAAGGATCAGGTGATGGTTTTGGGTGTGATTTGATTTTCGTCTAGAACATCAAAAATCCTTCAGGATGCTCCAAAATGACTCATCTATATCTATAATGATAGATCTTGATTAGGAGTATCTTTTTCTAGTACAATTCAAGTATCTATTTTGAACCCTTGATCGATTTTGGGGGTTGGGAAGGATCAGGTGATGGTTTTGGGTGTGATTTGATTTTCGTCTAGAACATCAAAAATCCTTCAGAATGCTCCAGAATGACTCATCTATATCTATAATGATAGATCTTGATTAGGTGTATCTTTTTCTAGTACAAGTCAAGTATCTATTTTGAACCCTTGATCGATTTTGGGGGTTGGGAAGGATCAGGTGATGGTTTTGGGTGTGATTTGATTTTCGTCTAGAACATCAAAAATCCTTCAGGATGCTCCAAAATGACTCATCTATATCTATAATGATATATCTTGATTAGGAGTATCTTTTTCTAGTACAAGTCAAGTATCTATTTTGAACCCTTGATCGATTTTGGGGGTTGGGAAGGATCAGGTGATGGTTTTGGGTGTGATTTGATTTTCGTCTAGAACATCAAAAATCCTTCAGGATGCTCCAAAATGACTCATCTATATCTATAATGATAGATCTTGATTAGGAGTATCTTTTTCTAGTACAAGTCAAGTATATATTTTGAACCCTTGATCGATTTTGGGGGTTGGGAAGGATCAGGTGATGGTTTTGGGTGTGATTTGATTTTCGTCTAGAACATCAAAAATCCTTTAGGATGCTCCAAAATGACTCATCTATATCTATAATGATAGATCTTGATTAGGAGTATCTTTTTCTAGTACAAGTCAAGTATCTATTTTGAACCCTTGATCGATTTTGGGGGTTGGGAAGGATCAGGTGATGGTTTTGGGTGTGATTTGATTTTCGTCTAGAACATCAAAAATCCTTCAGGATGCTCCAGAATGACTCATCTATATCTATAATGATAGATCTTGATTAGGAGTATCTTTTTCTAGTACAAGTCAAGTATCTATTTTGAACCCTTGATCGATTTTGGGGGTTGGGAAGGATCAGGTGATGGTTTTGGGTGTGATTTGATTTTCGTCTAGAACATCAAAAATCCTTCAGGATGCTCCAAAATGACTCATCTATATCTATAATGATAGATCTTGATTAGGAGTATCTTTTTCTAGTACAAGTCAAGTATCTATTTTGAACCCTTGATCGATTTTGGGGGTTGGGAAGGATCAGGTGATGGTTTTGGGTATGATTTGATTTTCGTCTAGAACATCAAAAATCCTTCAGGATACTCCAAAATGACTCATCTATATCTATAATGATAGATCTTGATTAGGAGTATCTTTTTCTAGTACAAGTCAAGTATCTATTTTGAACCCTTGATCGATTTTGGGGGTTGGGAAGGATCAGGTGATGGTTTTGGGTGTGATTTGATTTTCGTCTAGAACATCAAAAATCCTTCAGGATGCTCCAAAATGACTCATCTGTATCTATAATGATAGATCTTGATTAGGAGTATCTTTTTCTAGTACAAGTCAAGTATCTATTTTGAACCCTTGATCGATTTTGGGGGTTGGGAAGGATCAGGTGATGGTTTTGGGTGTGATTTGATTTTCGTCTAGAACATCAAAAATCCTTTAGGATGCTCCAAAATGACTCATCTATATCTATAATGATAGATCTTGATTAGGAGTATCTTTTTCTAGTACAAGTCAAGTATCTATTTTGAACCCTTGATCGATTTTGGGGGTTGGGAAGGATCAGGTGATGGTTTTGGGTATGATTTGATTTTCGTCTAGAACATCAAAAATCCTTCAGGATACTCCAAAATGACTCATCTATATCTATAATGATAGATCTTGATTAGGAGTATCTTTTTCTAGTACAAGTCAAGTATCTATTTTGAACCCTTGATCGATTTTGGGGGTTGGGAAGGATCAGGTGATGGTTTTGGGTGTGATTTGATTTTCGTCTAGAACATCAAAAATCCTTCAGGATGCTCCAAAATGACTCATCTATATCTATAATGATAGATCTTGATTAGGAGTATCTTTTTCTAGTACAAGTCAAGTATCTATTTTGAACCCTTGATCGATTTTGGGGGTTGGGAAGGATCAGGTGATGGTTTTGGGTGTGATTTGATTTTCGTCTAGAACATCAAAAATCCTTCAGGATGCTCCAAAATGACTCATCTATATCTATAATGATAGATCTTGATTAGTAGTATCTTTTTCTAGTACAAGTTAAGTATCTTTTTTGAACCCTTGATCGATTTTGGGGGTTGGGAAGGATCAGGTGATGGTTTTGGGTGTGATTTGATTTTCGTCTAGAACATCAAAAATCCTTTAGGATGCTCCAAAATGACTCATCTATATCTATAATGATAGATCTTGATTAGGAGTATCTTTTTCTAGTACAAGTCAAGTATCTATTTTGAACCCTTGATCGATTTTGGGGGTTGGGAAGGATCAGGTGATGGTTTTGGGTGTGATTTGATTTTCGTCTAGAACATCAAAAATCCTTCAGGATGCTCCAGAATGACTCATCTATATCTATAATGATAGATCTTGATTAGGAGTATCTTTTTCTAGTACAAGTCAAGTATCTATTTTGAACCCTTGATCGATTTTGGGGGTTGGGAAGGATCAGGTGATGGTTTTGGGTGTGATTTGATTTTCGTCTAGAACATCAAAAATCCTTCAGGATGCTCCAAAATGACTCATCTATATCTATAATGATAGATTTTGATTAGGGGTATCTTTTTCTAGTACAAGTCAAGTATCTATTTTGAACCCTTGATCAATTTTGGGGGTTGGGAAGGATCAGGTGAGGGTTTTGGGTGTGATTTGATTTTCGTCTAGAACATCAAAAATCCTTCAGGATGCTCCAAAATGACTCATCTATATCTATAATGATATATCTTGATTAGGAGTATCTTTTTCTAGTACAAGTCAAGTATCTATTTTGAACCCTTGATCGATTTTGGGGGTTGGGAAGGATCAGGTGATGGTTTTGGGTATGATTTGATTTTCGTCTAGAACATCAAAAATCCTTCAGGATACTCCAAAATGACTCATCTATATCTATAATGATAGATCTTGATTAGGAGTATCTTTTTCTAGTACAAGTCAAGTATCTATTTTGAACCCTTGATCGATTTTGGGGGTTGGGAAGGATCAGGTGATGGTTTTGGGTGTGATTTGATTTTCGTCTAGAACATCAAAAATCCTTCAGGATGCTCCAAAATGACTCATCTATATCTATAATGATAGATCTTGATTAGGAGTATCTTTTTCTAGTACAAGTCAAGTATCTATTTTGAACCCTTGATCGATTTTGGGGGTTGGGAAGGATCAGGTGATGGTTTTGGGTGTGATTTGATTTTCGTCTAGAACATCAAAAATCCTTCAGGATGCTCCAAAATGACTCATCTATATCTATAATGATAGATCTTGATTAGTAGTATCTTTTTCTAGTACAAGTTAAGTATCTTTTTTGAACCCTTGATCGATTTTGGGGGTTGGGAAGGATCAGGTGATGGTTTTGGGTGTGATTTGATTTTCGTCTAGAACATCAAAAATCCTTCAGGATGCTCCAAAATGACTCATCTATATCTATAATGATAGATCTTGATTAGGAGTATCTTTTTCTAGTACAAGTCAAGTATCTATTTTGAACCCTTGATCGATTTTGGGGGTTGGGAAGGATCAGGTGATGGTTTTGGGTGTGATTTGATTTTCGTCTAGAACATCAAAAATCCTTCAGGATGCTCCAAAATGACTCATCTATATCTATAATGATAGATCTTGATTAGGAGTATCTTTTTCTAGTACAAGTTAAGTATCTATTTTGAACCCTTGATCGATTTTGGGGGTTGGGAAGGATCAGGTGATGGTTTTGGGTGTGATTTGATTTTCGTCTAGAACATCAAAAATCCTTCAGGATGCTCCAAAATGACTCATCTATATCTATAATGATAGATCTTGATTAGGAGTATCTTTTTCTAGTACAAGTCAAGTATCTATTTTGAACCCTTGATCGATTTTGGGGGTTGGGAAGGATCAGGTGATGGTTTTGGGTGTGATTTGATTTTCGTCTAGAACATCAAAAATCCGTCAGGATGCTCCAAAATGACTCATCTATATCTATAATGATAGATCTTGATTAGGAGTATCTTTTTCTAGTACAAGTCAAGTACCTATATATTTTATTTTTTATTTTATTTATTTATTCATTCATTAATCTTACAGACTCTTCCAGACTACGAAACTTACAATAACTTGTTTACATATATGTACATACATTATTTGTTAATAAACATTTCTCTTGTATAGTGAAAATTAAAGTCAAATTCAACTATAACAGCATTAATCTCTTTGATACAGCGATTAATAGGCTCATTTGCGGCATAATTAGTGATATGATAATCTTGTATGAACAATTGATTTAGATTTCGGTTTCTTAGACAACGACTTGGTGCATAAAGACTGATCAAATTGAGCAAACACAAACAATTGATGCGATTACATAAAATATCTCTTATAAATATGATTGAAGATATTTTCCGACGGTTTTCGAGAGTATGTAAGCCAATAAGCTGACATCTTGAATTGTAAGGAGGCATATTTTCTATATTCCAACCGAGCCTTTTAACAACAAATCGAGTAAATCTCTTTTGGACTCTCTCAATTCTTACTGAGTACGTGATATAACAGGGATTCCACACTACACTACAATAATCCAGAATTGATCTAACATATGAGATGTATAATGATTTAAGAGCATACGGGTCTTTTAAATCTTTCGAATTCCGAATAACAAACCCTAACATTGAATTAGCTTTGTTGACTATAAAATCAACATGTTTGTTAAATCTTAAGTAAGAGTCAAAAATAACGCCTAGATCCTTCTTTTCATTTACTTTTTTTAACACGATATCTTCTAAAACATAATCAGACAAAATAGGAGATAAACAACGAGTAAACGTAAAACTTTGACATTTCGAAACATTGAGAAGAACTTTGTTTTTATTGCACCATTGCGAAAGCCTATTAAGGTCTTCTTGTAACAGATAACAATCAAACGGATTCTTAATACATGAAAATATTTTAAGATCATCTGCAAACAAAAGACATGATGAGGTAGAAAAAGCAGAAGGTAGATCATTAATAAAAATGAGAAACAGGAGAGGACCAAGATGGCTTCCTTGAGGAACTCCAGATGTCACCCTTATTGATTTAGAAACTGTAGAATCAATTTTAACATGTTGAGTGCGTTCTTTAAGATACGAACTGAACCAATTAAGCATTTTGGAATGAAAACCTGTTTGATTAAGTTTATGTATCAATAAATTATGATCTACCCTGTCAAATGCTTTTGCAAAATCTGTGAAGATTACATCCACTTGATAACCATTTTCGATATTATTTAGAACATAGTTTGTAAAAAGTGTTAAATTTGTGCAAGTTGACTTTCGAGACATAAAGCCATGTTGATAGGGAGATATTGTTTCTTTTAACAGAAAACTAAGTTTATCACAAATAAGTTTTTCAAACAACTTAGGAATCACTGATAATTTACTAATTGGCCTATAATTTGAATATCTTGTTTCGAACCACTTTTATATATTGGAGTAATAAAGGAAGTTTTTCAGTCACTCAGAAATTCTCCTTTTTCAACCGATGTATTATAAATAAAACACAAAAACCTAGCAATCGAAGAAGCACAATTCTTTAGAAGTACAGCTGGAACTTCATCGGGACCGGCAGAAGTATCTTCAGTAAGACCAGATAAAGCCTTTTCAGTTTCTTGTAAGGAAATGTGTATGCTGCCAATGTTGATGCTGCTATTAGAATCAACATTTTCAAAACTGTCAGTTTGAATTGAACTTAGATAATTTGATTGAAAAAAATTCGAAAAAGCATTACAAATGTCTGATAAATTTGTGTATTGTGAACCTAAATATTCCATATTCTTTGGTATTCCATTACTATTTTTTTTTGTCTTGATGAAAGACCAAAAAGTTTTGCTGTTAGTTTTTAATTTATATTCGATTGCAAATATGTAATTCTTATAAAGGAAATTATTTAACACATTAAAACTTTTTTCTATAGTAACATAATTAGTCCGCAAACTATCATTTAACCCAGAATTTCGCAGCATTTTATAAGTCTTATTCTTCAAATTAATCAATCTCTTATTGAACCAAGGTGGCTTTGAGTTATTTTTAGTTAGTTTTTTTGGAACAAAAATATCAATTGCCGTTTTTAAAGTGACAAGAAAAGTATTATAAAATGAAGCTAAGTCAAAATTATTTGAATTTGATGGCAACGATAGATGGTCTATATAACGCGCTATACCAGAAAAATTTGCCTTATTACAATAGTATTTAAATGAATTAATTGTATTACTTTTAAAATATTTTAAAATTTTACATTCAAAGACTAAAGCTAGATGATGGATAGAATTTGAGAATATTGGAAAAACAACCCTTGATCGATTTTGGGGGTTGGGAAGGATCAGGTGATGGTTTTGGGTGTGATTTGATTTTCGTCTAGAACATCAAAAATCCTTCAGGATGCTCCAAAATGACTCATCTATATCTATAATGATAGATCTTGATTAGGAGTATCTTTTTCTAGTACAAGTCAAGTATCTATTTTGAACCCTTGATCGATTTTGGGGGTTGGGAAGGATCAGGTGATGGTTTTGGGTGTGATTTGATTTTCGTCTAGAACATCAAAAATCCTTCAGGATGCTCCAAAATGACTCATCTATATCTATAATGATAGATCTTGATTAGGAGTATCTTTTTCTAGTACAAGTCAAGTATCTATTTTGAACCCTTGATCGATTTTGGGCGTTGGGAAGGATCAGGTGATGGTTTTGGGTGTGATTTGATTTTCGTCTAGAACATCAAAAATCCTTCAGGATGCTCCAAAATGACTCATCTATATCTATAATGATAGATCTTGATTAGGAGTATCTTTTTCTAGTACAAGTCAAGCATCTATTTTGAACCCTTGATCGATTTTGGGGGTTGGGAAGGATCAGGTGATGGTTTTGGGTGTGATTTGATTTTCGTCTAGAACATCAAAAATCCTTCAGGATGCTCCAAAATGACTCATCTATATCTGAAAATTTTGTAATATTTTTTACAAATTGATTCTTATTTCGAATCTAAATTTACTTTTAAAATTCGTTTAAAAACGACGAGAAAAAAGGAGCGAAAAAAAAGAAAAGACCGTGCGGGTTGAATTGTTCGTATGGAATGATTTTATTTCTTTCATTTTCTTCTTCTTCTTTTCTTAAATTAAATATGGCCGGAAGGGCGCCAAATTCAAATGTTATACCAGTTGTATAATTCAAATACTGGTATTTTTAAAATTCATATTTTTATTATTATTTTGTTTATATAATTTTTTAACAATCGAAGTCTCGTCGAAACACCGGCCACGTTGAATGGCTGCAGGCTTCAATCATCGTCTTCATTCGGCACGACGGCCAGTTTGACGATTGGTCG